>NC_047679.1:103954808-103982308 GCF_011762505.2 Arvicanthis niloticus
GAGGAATGGATTAAAAAAAATGTGGTACATTTACACAATGGAGTACTACTCAGCTATTAAAAATAATGAATACGAGAAGTTCTTAGGTAAATGGATGGAACTAGAAAATATTACCCTGAGTGCTGCAACCCAATCACAAAAGAACACACATGGTATCTGTTAGTTTTAAGAAACCCGACCGCAGTTCAGAACAGCCCATTCCAGACCAACGCAGTTCCAAGGGGGGGTAGGTTTATTCAGGAGATAGGGCAAAGGTGGGGAGAAGAAGGTGGAAAGGTAAGAGAGAATAGAAGTAGAGGCCGGCCATGACCACGTGGAGAGAGAGGAAGGTGGGGGAGGGGACAGAGAGGCAAGAGGGTAAGAGAGAGAGTAAGAGAGTAAGAGTAAGAGTAAGAGAGTGAGGAGGGGGCAAGCAGCCCCTTTTATAGTGGATCAGGCCTACCTGGTGGTTGTCAGGTAACTGTGGGGAGGAGCATACCTGGCTGTTGCCAGGTAACTGGGGAGGTGGAGTTTAGACAGAATACTAACAGTATCTACTCGCTGATAAGCGGATGTTAGCCCAAAAGCTTGAAATAGCCAAGATTCAACTAACTGACCACATGAAGCTCATGAAGAAGGAAGACCAAGTGTGGATGCATTGGTCCTACTTAGAAGGAGTAACAAAATACTCAAGGGAGCAAATAAGGTGACAAAGTGTGGGACAGAAAGTCAAGGAGGGGCCATCGGGAGACCACTCTACCTTGATATCCATCCCATGTGCAGTCACCAAAGATAGAAGCTGATATGGATGTCAGGAAGTGCATGCTGACAGGAGACTGATGTAGCTGTCTCCTCGAAGGTCTGCCAGAGTCTGACATATCCAGAGGTGGATGCTCACAGCAACCCATTGATCTGATCAAGAGTTTCCAATGAAGAAGTTAGAGGACTGAAGGAGCTGAAAGCGTTGGTGGCCCCAAGAGGAGAGCAACAGAGCCAGCCAACCAGAGCTCTCCAGGGTCTAAACCACCAGCCTGGGAGCACAGAGGGAGGCACCCATGACTTCAGCTGTATACTTAGGGGAGGATGGCCTTGTGGGGCATGGGTGGGAGAGGAGATCCCTGGTCCCATGAAGTCTGAACACTGAGCAGGGAGGAATTCGAGGGTGGGGAGAGGGAGGGAGAGGGGGGAGGGGGGAGGGTTGGCACACCCTTGTGGAGGCAGGAGGGGGGACGGGATAGGGGGTTCCTGGGTAGTGGGAGAATATATATTCTTCATATATATGAAGAATCTGACCTTTAAATGAGTGGTTTTTTTATATTAATGTTGTCTTAAGGCAAGATTACATGAGTCTACTCCTGCATCTCAGTTAGTATTGAAGTACTTAGCATCTGTACCCACCTGCATCACTCAATTAGGAAGAATAAATATGTATGTACAAAGTATATGAGAAAAATTATTTAAAATCCGGGAAGGAAAAGGAATATTACCATCATGTCTATAAAACTATGTTCTGCTTTCTTTGGATCTGGACCAAGACTATTCCAGTTCTCCTTGCTTACTGTGAATCTTGATCAATTTACTTGTATATTCTGATACCACTTTGACCTGGACTCTCTTTCTGTCATTGATCTTCTGGATTCAGTTCCACAAAGTACATGCCATAACTTAGATTCTGCTTTTCTCCTGGATGTAGAGTATGTTCTTAGTTACTGTCAAAGTTTGCAAGTGTGACACAGGTATGTTGCTTTCACCTGATACCCAAACGCTAACAACAGTGTGTAGGATCTTGCACCAATCTATCATTTGCAAGAATCTATACATTTATGCATTTACTCATTGTAACTGTGAGTACTCAGATGGCAGAAAAATCTCTCTCTGAAATTCTCTTGGCCTAGCACACATGTGGTTAAGTGCTTTTTGATTATGATAACTTAAAGTCCTAAAAAGTTCTCATAATGGAAACAAATTAAGTTCTGTCACTGTGAAATTTATGAAAGCTTAGCAGATTAATGCTCCTTCAGATTGTTCGATGAAAATGCTTTTTTGCCACTAGTAGAAATGAATCACTTTCAACTAACAAGCCAATCCCTTTAAGAACAAGTAGAAGAAATTAGATAGGCAAAAAACCTAAAAACAAACAAACAAACAAATAAACAACCATAAAAACAAAAAAACAAACCAAACCAAAACAAAAAACTGGCAAAACCATAAACAGAAGAAAGCACAGATGATTGGAAAAGAAAATTTATTAACATTTACTGTCATTAAATTCCTTTCTCTAAGTTCAAATCAAATAGGACTCTTTCTAAACATCAGAGGAAAAAGTTGCATATGACTATTGCATGAATAGCAGGTTAAAATACATTTTTAAAAATCATCAGAAGTTACTGATGTTCACCCTAACCATAATTTCCCACCAAAAGCTAACCTCACAACTAAAATTTTAAAAAGGTGATATATATGTTATCTGTAATCTCTCTGAGAATGTTACTATTTCTAACATAAACTTATGAAGCATATTCTACAATACTACAGCTCTTAAATATCAGGTGACAAAGATTGAAATAAATTTATAGAAAGCTTAAAAGTTAAATTTCTCATTATAAATCTCATTGGTTATATGTAGAATTTCAGATTAACAGAATGACTGTCAGATGATGTCTACTAAACGTATGGCTAATAATCTTCCCCCACTTCTAAATGTGTATCACTTTTACTACCAGAAAACATATATAAAGCATATGCTTCTGTAAATTTCAATTTGCACTAAAAGGAGATCCACAAGTGATGGTAAGCAACAACTACTAAATAAAGCTATGGTTTCAAGTTAGAAGCAATGCAATGAATATTAATGACTTTGAACCCTTATACTTCACAAGGTTTGGTCATATGTTTTTATGCAAAAATATAATCATGACTCTGATATAAAGCAAAATTAGATATTATAAGGAACAATGTTATTCTCGATAAAAACAACTTGTAAAAATCATGAATGAGTACAATTTAATTTTAAGTTTGCATATTCACTACAGTATAAGTCAGATTACAAATAAAAGTGATTTTATCTTTTGGATGATATGCTCCAATTTTGGTTTAGAATGTATGAGAATTACAAGGTAGGCAAATAAGCATGAATTATTGTATCAAAAATATTCTAATAATTTGAGATGTTTTATAGATATGATTTTTATTGGAATTCAATTTTAGTTTTAATTTGGCATATATTTTTAATTTTTCACCATTTGTATACCCTACTTCTCCCAGAAACAACCCCACTTTCTTATTCACCCATTTTTTTAAACTTATCAACTCTATTTTGTATTGCCTATATATTCTTGGCTGTGTGCCCTTCTACTGGAGTATAGTTGACTTATCAGGAACTACCCTCTTAAAATATATATACTCTCTTTTTCCAATGACCAATAGATCTTTGGCTGGGAGTGAGGCTTCATGCCCACTTTTCCTCTCTACACTGGGATTTTTTTGGTTTGATGTTGGACAGGTTTTATTTTTGTTGTTGTTGTTTTTTTTCTTTTTTATTGGATATTTTATTTACACTTCAGATGCCATCCCCTTTCCCCATTCCCCCCTTAGAAAACCCCTATCCCATGCCCCCTTTTCCTTTTTGCATTTATACATTTTTTTAAAAATGCTAATCATAGGCTTTATAAGTTTGATATTGCTCAATCAGAGGTGTAACCCACTACCCAACCTAGATATATCAACTATCTTTGACTGGTGGAGATACATGAACATCTGCCTCCCTGTTGGACAGGTTTTATACATGCTGTTGCAACTTCTGTAAGGTCATACATGTAACTTTCATGCTGTGTCTAAAAGACACCGTTTCCTTATACTCATCTACTGCTTTTGACTCTTACACTGTTTCTGTGCCCTTTTCTGCGATGATATCTGAGCCTTTTTTCTTATTATTTATTTTTTATTTGTTTTTATTTTATTTATTATTTTGATATATTCATTTTGTAGAATAATAGTAGTAGGTTCTTCTCTAGGGCCTATGACTTGTGTCATAGTTACTTTCCCAACATATAATGGCACAGAATGTGCTTCTGACAAAAGGAAAGTGATGGATTGAATGAAAATGACCCACAGAAGCTTATATGTTTGAATACTTTATCCACAGTGGTGGAACACTTTGTGGAGGATTGGGGGTAAGTTTTGGGGAGTATTGTTGAAGTGGATGTGACATTGTTGGAGTAATGTATAAGAATCGGGGATGGATTTTGACGTTTCAATAGCCCACACAATTTCAATTTGCACTTTCTTTGCTGGTGGTTGTTATTTCAACATATAAGCTCTCACCTATTGCTCTAGTGTTATGCCTGCCTGCCTGCTTCTGTACTCAGTGCCAGAGAATATTTATACTTCATTCCCTTCTCTGATGTTCTGTTTCACTCCAGGCCCAGAAACAATGGAAGTATCCAACCACAGGATGAAACCTCCAAAACTGAGAACCATAAAACTTTTCTTATTCAAATTGTTCCTCTTAAGTATTTGTCACAGCAATAAAAATTTGGACAAGTAGAAATCTGAAATTCAGAAATGGTTGGTAAATTGACTTGGTCACATAGCTGTCAAATTACAAAGGTAAGGTCCAAGTCTAGGTTTAAGCATTTTTAAATCCTAAATTTTCCAGCATGTCAAAATTGACCAACCAGAAGAAGATAGAAATGTATCCCTATCTAAAGACATGTAAGTTTCAAAGTCCTATTTGAAATGAGATAAACTTCTCAAAACTTAGAAAAATGTAGAGCAGAAAAGGAATGGTAACGAGCCTAAGATTATAATTCAGTGCTTGGAAGAATTAGTTATAAGAGTAAGGACTATATATTTGTTCTAATTGAGGTCCCCTTTTTTTACTACTGCAAATGATAGTGATATCTGTTTTGCAGGTTACTGAGAGAATTAAATTAGATAACATATATAAATTGCCAACAGTTCCTGGCACCTAGTATGCACCCAGTACATTGTCTAAGTGTTATTGATTATTATTTTGTATGGGAGCCACAGTGGCCTACAGAGACCTTTCAAGTAGTGTCTAGAGTGGTTCAATATTCAGGTCAAACAAAATTGTGGGTTTTAAAAGTGTCATCTTGACCACTTTGAAAAGCAATAAAAACATTTTAAAATGAACAACAGTAAATAATAGCTCTTTATCCAAGCAACAATGTAGTATGCATTTTATTTTCTCCTTTCTTGAAACTCATGGTGCTAGATGGAGAAGCAGTGAAATAAAGGATGCTTTTTATCTCCAAGTGCTTTTCAGCATAAATTCTGAAATGCTTTAGAAAGAGACCAACAAATTCCTTCAACACAAAAGCACTTCATTTTATTTCTTGTTTTAAGCATTTTATTTTAATTTTTGTTTTACACAAATATGCTAATCATTAAATAAAAAGGGAAACATATTTTTCCTTCTAACAGTTCATGTCATCTATCCTTCCAGCTGCAAGCACACTTGCATGAGAACCATGTTGAACAGACGACCATTGGTTCCTCAGTCTTCTTTAGTAATCTGTGTACGTGCCTGGCAACCATCTTTGTCAGCAATTGCTGTCTTACTATGTAGGGATATAGAAAAGTAACCTCACACCTTCCATAGATTACTTGATACCAGATTTATTTTAGAAAGAGTTTTCTAAGGGAACATTATTAAGGTGTGTTTAATTAAAGTCTTTCACTTTTGCCATCACAAAAATATGATTAATTACTTGAAAAAATTTCTTCATACTGAAAGCCTGCCCTTGCCAATTTTAAATCATGCATACCCTACTATTTTATCTAATTCTATGTAACAGTCTAGAAACTTAATCACTTTTTTCATTACCCCTCCCTGGTAGGTCATCTCATAACTTCATGCATTGAGGTGGAAAGAACTATGTCCCTAACCTCAGTTTAATAAACACTTTCAGGACATATGCATGGAGAATCAATAATTAAACACTGCCTCTGGTAAAAAGAAATAGCACCTACTGACACATCTCAGGGAGAGAGCACAGGTTTGAAAGATATTTTTTTTTCCCTCAGTAGAAGAGATACATTATGTATGGTTCAGTAAGTAATTTTCCCAGGGACAAATATTTGTAAGGTGCATCATTAGGATTTGAGAAGCAATGATGGAGAAGAAACAAAAGGCACATTAAATTGAATAGAACAGGTGTCACTTCAATAAATCTTTCATTTCCACTACATATGATCATTGAAGCTCTGCTCACTACTATTGTATCTCTTTATTTTCTTTTGTACCTCATTTGTTCATTTTTAAAAGGATTAAAGGTAGCACATGTAGCCACATGACCAGTGGTTGACTCTCAAAGTCATAGAATTGGAAAAGCAGACTACATGGTTCCATTAATATAAAGGGGCAAACCTAATGATAATGTTAGAAGACAGGAGAGTGATTAATCCCAGACAAACACTAACCAGCAGAAGGCCTGCTTACATATGTTCATCATGTGAAAATGATCATATTATATGCTAATGACAAGGATACCTTAACTATCTTGACCATTAGTAATGATAATTTTCAAATGTCTTGTATGAGGGCTTTTCGTATTGTGTGTTTTACTCACATCCCATATTGTTTTATTCATGAACTTTCATGAAATTAACCAAGTTTACACAGAAAACACTATAGTAGGTTTATTTCATGCCTTAGGTAGATAAAAATAGCCAAGGTGTTTTTTTTTAAATCACAGATAACAGTGTTCTACTGTTTTCTCTCTCATTCATCTATCTCTCAAATACTTATTGAGAACGTTTATGTGGTAGGCACTCTGTTAGGCAAATGGCCAATGATATAAACATAGTCCTTAACCTTTTAGAGTTTACAGCACAGTTTATAACTACTGTACTTTCACCCACAGCAGCAGCATAGATTCTTTAGTTCTGAGTACAGAGTATATAGAACATCATACTCACAGAGCCATGATTTCAGTTATGATGATGAGTTAGCACCATCATGCAAGCTGGGCAAGATCTTTCTGACACACATCTCAAACAACTGTGCCTCACAGTAAAGTCATTTCATGATGTTGATTTCAACTCAAATATCTTTTTCAAGTAAGGATAAAGTTTATTTAAAAGCAATTGCTGAGGGACAAAATCCTACTTATTTCTATGTGGAGGTTTCCAAAAATTTTTCCACAGTCTGGGATGACAACCAAGAATGCTTGAACTAAACATGTTTCTTACAAGTTTTGAATGAAATGGTCTGTTTTTGTTTTTTGGTGGTGGTGGTGTTTTGTTTTTTAATTTTATAAATCCTTATAACTTCAGTGGACTCTTTGTTATAATATGTTATTTGGGTAAAAGGAAGACTTCACATACATACATTTGTAAATGTCCAGTGTGAAAGAAAGAATACTGAATGTGTTTGTTCAGGTACTAGTCTGAAAGTTCATTTAGAATTATACTTGGCCATTCACATAGAAGGGATTCAAACTAAAATAGAGATGTAAGAAGAAAAATGATAGGAAGTTGGAGCAGATGTGCAGAGAGAAGCCATGAGAGAGCAGCAGACATGAAGAGCTATGTATTCCCAGACTTGGAAAAAACCACCTTACTTCCTGCCATGGCACTCACATCCTACACTGGTGTCTTGTGAGGTGTCTCTATATACTTTTAATAACTTCGTAGTTTCCTACCATAACTGAATTGTTATTTATTACAGACAAACTGATGTGAGGATGGGAGGGCTCTGATCTCTTTAGAAAATGCAACTGTGAAGATGACAACAGGGAGACCAAGGAAAGAAGAAAAGAGAGAAGCATGGGTGAAGATGGGTGACAAAAGAGTATTTAAAGTATACTACAAATAAAACAGAGAAAGATGAACAAACACAGTGGTATACAGATGGCAAAAGAAAAACTCTGAGAAGCCTCAAGACTCAGAGAATTAGATGGAAAACCCCTGTCATAATATTATATGTATTAACAAATATAATTTTACACATCTCTCAGAACTACCTTGTGAATGATTATTTTTAATTATATCGCTGCCTATGCAAAATAAATTATTAAAAAGAGTAGAAAGTGGGAGAAAGAAAATATGCACTGAGAATAATTGAGTCATGACTAAGAATCCATATCCTCTGTTTCCTAGCTTGTGACACTTATTTCTTTATCTCCACTAATATGTGAAATTTGCATTATATATAAAATAAAACTTTTACTTACATGGTCCATTTTGAGACCTTTGACAAAGGAAAAAAAAATAAAAAGACTAGAATGGTTCAACTGATCCCCTGACACATCGTAGCAGCTTATCAAATACTAATTTTCTCTAGTCATCATGGGAGTTACACAGGTATGACATAGAATCTACCTTTCAAATTCCTTAAAATTACATTTATTTTATGCATTTGTAATGTCTGTAAGGTAATGTGATTTCTATTCAAATTAATTTTTTGAAAAATAATTAATATCACAGTTTGGAAATGTAAAATGAAATATAAGCCATGATTAGTGAACAGATATAAAGAACATAATAGCACCACAGTGGTTTTAGTTATTATTCATATCCCTAGGAATTTACAGAAGTTCACAAAGGGCTGTGAAATGAAATGAAGAAGAGGTCAAGCAGAAGGCACATCAGATGACAGACTGAACATCAATTCTTTCTAAACCAGGAAACTCCATTTTCTAAATTATTTTCAATATTGAAATCTCATGCAGTATTTTCCTGAAAAATGTGTCTGTACCAGTTTACACAGCACTTTAGAGATCAGTACGAAAGTTATTAGAAAGCTAAAATTAGAACTACCTTATGACCCAGCTATACTACTATATACATCAAGGAATCAATATACTACCACAGAGATACCTACATATATGCTCATTGATGTTCTAGTCATAATGGATAGGAAATAAAACAAGGTCAAGAAGTGATGAATTGGAATGGAAACACACACACACACACACAAATTTTGTTTAGATAAATGAATGGAACTGGAAAATATTATAATGGATGTGATGACCTTGATCCAGAAAGGAAAACACTATTCAAGCAGTGAAGAGATCAAGGAGAGAATGACTGATGTCTTTAACAGCCCTGCCCATCTACAACTTACCCACTTCTCCATCTCAGCATACTAATCATCTTAATAAGTTAACACAGAGACCAGACATGCCCAGAATTCTCTCAACAAGTAAGGGAATGATATAGGACTACAGAAGCTTCCATACTTGGTAAGTAAAGGGCTAAATATGTGTAGGGGAGGACTTTATTATTCTCATCTTTTCTATTTATACAACTTAGAACAGGGTTTTATACATAGAAGATGCTCATAATGAATGAATATATGAATGAAGTAATGGAGTGCCCAAGTGCTTCTCTTTTCTCATTTTTTATTTCCTCTGTCAATTTAAACCCTTTCTCCCACAAAAAAAGAGCAGGGTTGGCTTTCTTTCTCATGACAGCAAGCATTTTATTATAACTCTCCCAAAGTAATACTCTTTTGGAACTCATAGTAATGAGACTGACTTATATTAAATAAGACAAGTTTCAGCTTCTTATATATCATTAGTTCTCACTCTTACAAGTATGGTAAGATATCACCACAAGTACCAGAAATCAGAAAGGTTGTTAGTAAATGTCTCACAAATATTTTTAATGCATTATCCTTTGTTATCCTTTGTTATCCAAAGTTATCCTTTGTTTAAAAGATGGTCTATGATTAAAATGAAACCCGAAAGATAAAACTTGGGCTTTAGCTCTGTTATTGCCACAGATAGTTAATTTGCAAAGTTTGCAAAATGTAAGCCTGTATTTACTTAGGAAAGCTATATTATGTGCAACATTAATATTAATAAAACAAGCCTTCTCATTTATCTTTATTAACAAGACTGTCACTTCATAAATTTTCAACTAGCACCCAATGACTTTTTATATTTGAATGCAAAAATGATAAATTAAAATTATTCATCCCCTTCACTTCAACTTAGGGAAATCAAGTGGAAAACATAATAAGAAAAAGTAGCTTCTTGGAACTTTAAATAGGTTTCACTGAAGTTGGGTTCACCAGCAGAGGACACTTTTAATAGCACAACTTAGTTTCTAACTTTTTTAATCATGAAAATCATATTAATCTAGGAAATGATGACAGTTAAACAAACCATTATGACCTTAGAGAGAGAAGTTTTATATTCAGATATTAGCTACTAATTGAAATAAATTATCCACAAATTTTACTTACATGAATATTGTGTACAAACACAAGGTTAGTTCCACTCATGTGTAGAATAGAGCATTAGAAAATGTGGTGGCTGCTGGGCAGTGGTGGTGCACGTTTTTAATCGCAGCACTTGGGAGGCAGAGGCAGGCGGATTTCTGAGTTCGAGGCCAGCCTGGTCTACAGAGTGAGTTCCAGGACAGCCAGGGCTACACAGAGGAACTCTGTCTAGAAAAACAAAAAACAAAAACAAAAACAAAAAAAAAAAAGAAAGAAAGAAAGAAAGAAAAGAAATGAAAAAAAGAAAAGAAAATGTGGTGGCATGAAGGAGATGTTTCTATTCTATCTGTTCTTTCTTGATCAAGAACTCCAGTCATGGAAGTGGGGTTTTGTTAGATGGACTATAGCTTTTGCTGTATGTAACAGTTCTAGAAATAAGAGGCCATGGATTTGAGGGAGAATAAAATGGATATGTTCTAGGCTTTGGAGTGAGAAATGGGAAGGGGAAATGATATATTTATATTATAATCTAATTGTATTATGGTTTCAAAAATAAAATGCAATATACAAAAAAGAAGTTTCCTCCTGAAAGCAGGGAAAAAAAAGACAAAGACAGAGGAAAATCACAAACTAACAAGATTCTCCTTCATGTTTACAAAATAATTTCCAGGTGATACTGAGAGGATGAAGTGGACAAAGTCTCACCCCTAACCAAAAAGCTATTTCCATTTGATATCAAGTAGGAAAAGAAAAATCACTTTTCTACAATGGAGTATCACTGGGTATATTAGCTACATTCCAGGGTAGACACCCTGCCCAGGAGTAGTTGGACAGCATAAGAAAGACTCATGTTTATGTTACTGCTGTTATTATTTTGTTTTGTAGGCTTTTGGTTATGGCAATTTTTTCTTATTGGTTTGTTGTTTAATTTTTTTTCATTTCTTTTCTGGTCTTTTTTTGAAAGAAAGAGGAAATAAAGAAGTAAAATTAGGTGTTTAGGGAGGAAGAAAAGATTTTAGAGAAGTTGGAGGAGATATATGCAAGATTAAAATACAGTGAATGAAAAATAAGAATGATAATGATGATGATGATGATGATGATAAAGAGAAATGTGAAGGAGAAGTCACCCTTCCAACAAAGCAGATGACTGATAGCTTTACAGGGAAGTTTAATGATGCAGCACTAGTGACAGTTTTGTGATACAGCTTCGGAGATATATGCAAACCTGTGAATAAAACATATGCATGTTACCATAAGTAATCCTCCCTGAGAGGTAAACTCAAGCTAGACTTGAATAAAGTTGTTTCTTTGGCGTGTCTTTAATGCCCCATTTGAAGACAATGGATGCTTTTTCATGTGTCCTCCCAAAGTCACATAATGTGAAATGTGTGTCTCTTGTGCCATCTGTATTAGTTGAAATAATCTAATAGAAGACTCTCGCCAATAAGTCAACATCCTATCTCACATGTATCCATAAGTTTGTTATATTTTGGGAGTATTTCCTATTCAATAAAAATGATAGCTAAAACACATGGTGCTGAGAAAAATGAGTATCCACATGCAGAAGAATGACATTAAACGTAACTATCTTCCTGTACAAAATTCAACTCCAAGTAGATAACAGACTTCGATTTGAAAATTAAAATATTAAAACTTCTGTTTAGAAACATAACCACTACCCCTCAAGATAAAGGTAGGAAAGGTCTTTCTGACTAGGATTGCTTTGATTGTCCAGGAATTGAGAACAATTGACTAGTCAGACCCATAGAGTGGGAAAGAATCTTGGCAGCTGTACATCTAACAGCGGGTTAATATTCAAGATGTATAAAGAAGTAAAACCCAAAATGTAAAGAAAATAAACAGCCCTATTAAAATGGGCCTGAGACCTTGAAAAGAAAAGAAAAAGACTAAGAAATACCATCCCACAAAAAGATGTTCATTGTTCCTAGTGATTAGGAAAGTGCACATTAAAATAACTTTGTGATTTCTTCTTACCCTAGGCAAAATGGCAACAAACAACAAAACATCTAGCAACAAATACTGGAGTGGATGTGAGGAAAAATGGAGCCCTCATTTACAGTGGGTGGGGCTGCAAACTGGTGCAGCCACTACAGAAATCACTAGGGAGAACTTTCAAAAGGATAAAAATAAATCCACCATATGGTTTATCTATTCCACTCCTTGGCACATGCCCAGAGAATTCAACATCATACTTCACAGATACTTGCTGACCCATGTTCATAACTGGCCTAGTCAAAATAGCTAGTAAATGAAAACACTCTAAATGTCCTTTAATATATAAATACATAATGAAAATGTGATACATATACCCAACCAATACTATACAGGTATAAAGAAAAAAATGAAATCTATAGGCAAATGGGTAGGACTAGAAAGGGTCATATTAAGTGAGAAAACCCAAATGCAGAGAAAAAAAATCTCATGTCCTCTCTCATCTGTGGTTCATAAACCCAAATGTTCAAATGTAATTGTATAACAGGGAGTAACCAGTGAAACCATGCAGGTGTAAAGGACAAGGAATGGGAGGCTTGATAGTGAGGTAGCAGGATACAGGCTATATTGAAGAGGAAATAGGAGAGGGAATATAACTGAGGAAGAAGAAGGAAGGTCAATACTGATTGAGGAGAAAGGGACAAATAACACCAAGGTTATTTAACAAAACTCAAGTGAATCATATTGTTTTATACTTACCTAAAATTACTTGAGAAAGTGCTATTCATAATAGCACCAGACTACTTAACAAAAACCTCAGCACCAAGCATGAGAAAGTGCCTTCCAAGTTGTTGATCAGGACAGACTATGTGACTCCCAAAACACTATAGGTTACTGCTGTTGTCCTTGGATAAAGGTAAGTCTTTACTGCTGAAGCCTCCACATATTCTGGGCATAATATTTAGGTTATTTTAAATTAATTATTAACATTCTTCTTAATTTTATTATCATTATGAACCTGAAAGCCTCTTTTGCTTAGTCTTACTCTCATAGTATCAGAAGATACATGGCCTAACACAGCTGCCAAGAGAGGGAAGCAATATATATCCTGACTCACATATGATGCCAATGAACAATAATAAAATTCAGCATGGAAAGATATCACTAAAGGTGCAATAGTGACATTATTTTATGGAAACCAATAGATATTTAGTTGGACTGAAGGCCAACTAAAGGTAAATCATGTCTGGTATTAGAAACGTAGCCAATTATCTCAGGCCAGTGAGCTCATGGATCTTAGAGGAGAACTCACTTGACCAGCATAATTCTAACTACATCTAAAAGTTATTCTTATACCCACAGAGAAGTGTTGCTACCATCCCTCATCAAAGACACTTTTTTTTACAGAAAATAAAGACAATTACAGAAAAATACAACCGTACACAATAAGAACATAGTGAGCTCAGCCTCAACTAATATATCTTCAACATAACTTCTATACCTAGTGCTCAAATCACAGAAGAGGAGGCAGAAAGACTATATGTTCTAGAGGAACTTATATGCTAGTTATAAGACTGTCTGCTAGAGATACTGCTTAAACAAGACCTGATCAAGGAATATTAAAAGACATGCGAATGTGGAGGTGTGAAATCTCATCAATTCCATTCCTTGACAAAGAACCTGAAACTAAGGGTAGCAAATGTGTAGAATCAGCCTCTTTCAAAGATGTGCTTTCATATGTTTATCCAATAAAAAGTGCTCAGCCCTGAAATCTTATAAACACAAACAACCCAGAGTAAATAAATTGTATTTATATATTTGTGGATATATATATATATATATATATATATATATATATATATATATATCATGCATATATATATATATCATGCATAAATATGTTATGCATGTGTGTGTATAAAACAATATTAAAGAAAAGCTGTCTTCAATTGTTCAATTTGAGAGGAAAACATGAGAAGATATAGAAGGAAGAAGAGGGGTTGGAGGGATGAAATGATAAGATTTTACTTCAGTTAAAATATATTTAATATAAAATGAAGAAAAATTTGTCTTAAGTAACATAAATCTAATTTACATTAGATATCATGATGACATATCATTAAGACATTAAAAAGTTAAATAACTTACGGTTATCAAGCCATCTGTCCCTTACTCATGGCTTTGTTTGTTCCCCAATAATTATAATATGCACAAATCGACTACAGTTGACTTCTGCTACATATTGTTTTGTTCTGAAACAAAGACTTTCTGGACTTTCTAGTCCAGGGTGGTCTGGAATGCACTATATAATAGTGGCTGTCATCGAACTAGGGCCAGTTCTCCTGTATCACCTTTCAAAGTGTTGAGATCTTGTTAAGTTCTTTCCTTTGAAGTTAATCCCTTCTGGAGGATGGAGGGAAAATAATAAGTCTCAAGAAGTAAAGAAAAGTTTAAAATATTGAGATGCTCAGAACTTCTAAGTCCCATATTCATCTATCTATCTATCTATCTATCTATCTATCTATCTATCTATCTATCTATCTCTATCTCTATCTCTACCTATATCTATATATCTCTATCTCTCTATCTCTATCTCTATGTCTATCTCTATCTCTATATCTATATATAGAGAGAGGAAACAATTTCTGGGAAGAGGGGCACCTTCTTAGTATCACCTGTAATCTGTGCAAGGAGCTACAAAAATATTACTTTAATGAGTCAAGAGGCCTCATGTTTGGATATGTTTTCAAGTCATAGAGGTGCTTTGAATCACCCATATTCCAGTGAGTAATCGCAGGAATCTCACTTATTGGTTTACTGTGTTAGAGTTTCTATTGTTATGATAAAACTCCATTAGCAAAAACAGCTTGGGGATGAAACTATTTTATCATATAAATCTCATGTCACACTTTATCAAGGAGGAATCTCGGGGGAGGAACTCAAGGCAGAAAGTGAAGCAGTGGCCATGGAGGAACATGACTTACTGGCTTGACTCATATGGCTTCCTCAGCCTGCTTTATTAGATGTCCAAGGATCATCTTTTCTTCCCAGGGGTGACACCATTGATGAAGAGAAGGGTCTGTCAACATCAATCACTCAATACAAATTTGTCCATGAAGCTCTCCTACAGGTCAATCTCATGGAGGCTTTTCTGCTTTTCTTCAATGTGTTCCTTTTTCTCAGCTTGTGTAAAGTGGACAAAAAGTAACTAGACATTCACAAGCTGTGTAGAGTCATTTTTTTGATCTGTCATTGCTACCATACCTGGGAGTGAATAAACATTATTTTTCTCATTTTGTCTCACCAAACATTTCACATTATTGGTGTGACACACCATACTTAGCTGAATGTGGTGTATTCCTAACCATTACTTGCATATTACTAAGTCACCTTTAATTCTGTGTCTAGTCATAATGGATCTTACAATAGCACCAAATAAATTAGAGGAATGTTTCATAGGTCCAGTCTTTCACATTTTACTTAACACAGATTTTCCCACATTTTCCTATATTTGTAGTGTATTAAATAGATTAATTGAAAAAATGTATAGTCTACACACAGTTTATACTAAAATACATTTCAGTGATAGGAGTTTGAGATCCAACTGTAATATATAATTCATGTGCAGTGGGAGTCATCAGCCAGGAGATATGAATTTTATATTGTTTTCAGCTGCTTGTTAATAGAAGAAACAAATCATGGAAAAAGTATGCAAAATTGACATGTCAAATATTATATATAGTAAAATCATAAGGAACTAGTGAGCATTTGTGAGTTTGAGGCCAAAAAGCCCTATGACCTGGGTAGCCAGTGCAGTGCAAGAGTGATGTTACCATATGTCTAAAGTCCAAATTTTTCATCCTGAGATCAGCAGGAGTAAGACTGTTTCCTCTTTTCTCTGGGCCTGCATAACTTGGAGCACATAAACCTTATGAGCCCCACATCCACCAGTCATCAGGTAGTCACACAGTCTGGTCGCCAGATTTCAGGTTAAACTCTCTCCTTATAAGGTCCAGCTAACCACCTGGCATTCCCCTTCATGCAAATGAAGCATTCCTAGGACCTCAGCACTTCAACTCCAGTCAATGATGTACACTCACCCCCAAAACTCTCCCCCTCCTCAAGGTTTATATAGCCCTTGTTGCCTCCAATTAAAAGAGTTGTTTTTATAGAGAACTATTTCCAAAGACGGTTGTTTCACATGCACTGAGACCACCAGACAGCCTGTCTAATTCATGAACCTGGCTAAGCTCCATTGCTTCTAGTGTAGCCCCATATACCAGGGTGCCTGGATATCTCAAGGGGAAATGAAGACCCAGGCCTACAGGTGAGAATCAGGAAGGAGTATAAGGGAAGTCAGGAAGAAGTGGACAATGAACTTAGAAGTAGGGATATGATTGGTGATCCAATTAAGGTGGGATTTCAGATTCATTGGTAGTGAAGAAGTATATTGTAGAGTCTAATTATGAGATTAGAGTCTTGTGGATTTAAATAGAAAATCTATTATGGCTCAACCAATTTTTAAAACTAAAACATAATGTTGAGTTTGAAAAGACTCTTTAAACTCCTGTGAAGCATGTGGCTGTGAGTGCAGCTGTAAAAACTTATAGAAGATGAGAAAATCTAAAGATAGAACTCTCTCTCTCTCTCTCTCTCTCTCTCTCTCTCTCTCTCTCTCTCTCTCTTCTTCCCTCCCTCTCTTCATCTCTCCCCCTCTCCTGCCTTCTCTTTCTCCCTCCCTTTTCTTCTCTTCTCTTTCTAGTCATTTATAACATTCTCTCTTCTACTTCTTCCCCTCTCTCATTACCTAATCTCTTTCCTCTTTCTTTTTCTTCTTCTCCTCCCCAACACCCCCCTCCCCACTAAGTAATCCTTTATTGACACTGGGTATCTCACAGAGCCCAGGCTGGCATTGACCTTCCTGTAGAGCAGAATACATAGGATTTTGAGCTTCTGATCCTCTTACCTCCTCCTGTGGAGTGCTGGGACTATAGATGTGCACCACCATGTTTGATTTATAGACTGCTCTTCCATCCAAGACAAGCACTTTGCCTAATCTTTCTTATTATTTCTAAATCTTTAAATTCTTATACCCATATTTTGTTCTTCTTTAATTTATTTTTTGTCTCTTTATTTTCATTTCTAGATATTTTATTCTTTCAGTCCCAATACCATTATATCTTGGTCTTCCTCTGGTCCAATTACTACTGTTTAAGCTCCTTGCCTGCTTTTATTTTTCTGCCAATTCTATGAAGTAGGTCTTTCCCCTTGATATATGCCCCGTTTCTTCTTAAAATTACAGGATATATACTCTAATTCTCTGAGTATACTTGGGTCAACATTTAATTATTTCATCTATGATAATTACCCCTAATTCTGTGCCTCTAACTCTGATGTTTCTCCTGAACTCAAGTTGAGAGGTTCAAAAATGCCTCATATCCTATAGTAATTTTCTTCATTTTTTATTTTTGTAAAATATAATTTTATTATATTCTCCAAACTTCCTACTCCTTTTAGATTCCTCTACCTCCTTATTCAACCAACTTCATGTTTTTTTCTATCAGTGTCTCAGAATGAAAATCAAAACAAACAAACACAACTCATCAAGACAAAAATATACAAAACCAAAATAAAATAACATGAAAAGTGCTCTCTCTCTCTCTCTCTCTCTCTCTCTCTCTCTCTCACACACACACACACACACACACACACACACACACACACACACAGTCAGTTTTGTGTTGACCAAGTACTCCTGAGCATGTAGGCTACCCTGAGCTGTGGTTGATATATCCAGTGGCACTCCAGTGAAGAAAACTAATTTTTCCTTTCCCTGCAGGTATTAATTATAAATAGCTTCTTGGATATGATGGGACTTTGTGTTCACTTGCCCTTCTTAGTGATGGAATTTTGTATGTTTTGAATTTGTCTAGGATTTGTACCTGCTGACACAGTCTCTGTGAGCTCATGTCTCCACCACCCTATTGTGCTTAGACAAGACTGTGTCACTGGAATCTATCAACTCTGGCTCTTCTGCATAGATCCCTGAACCTTGAGATGAGGAGTTTGAAAAAGACATCCATCCCACATAGGCCTGCTTAAGTGCTCCAAAAGTGTTTGCTCTCTACCTATCATCCAGTTTTAGGTCTTTTAAAATTCCTATCTACTGGATAAAGTACATTGATGAGAGCTGAATGATGCTTTGTTCTATAGATTAGCAGTATATATCCTTAAGAGTCATTTTATTGCAATGTTCTTTTAGCAGGATAATCGTAATAGGTTTTCTCCTAGGGCCCATGACTTCCCCTCAACATGAACTACTCCACTAGTTCTGTTCTTCATTTTCTACTTGTACCAACCTGGGTAGCTTAAAGTCCCTTGAACAGTTTTTCTTTTGTTTTTTCCCCACCCCATAATTGGTCACTGTGTTTTATTTAAAAGAATCCTTAATGTCCATTCATAATGCACATGCTTTAATCTGAGAACTCATCACTCCAACTGGGATAAATTGTAGTATACTAGTAAATAGTTCCTTTATATTGTACTTTTCTCCCTCAAGTCCATCCTCAACATTGTTAACAAAAATACTATCATTAATATGGAAATCAGATTATTCCAGAATCCTGCTTTAAATAATTTGTATTTCCATGCCAGAACTTATGTTCTCAACTGCTTAAAACAAATCTTATCCTCTCTTCCAATGTATACTCTTATTTCTTTAACTGGAAAGCCTGTATCCTCCTTTCAAGACCAGATTAAATGTCACCATCTCCATCTATAACCCATTTTATGTGCTTGTTTATTAAATCAATTTCCCCTGTTAGCTGTGATACATTGTGTATATCTATACTGAAGAGCTTGTTCCACTAGCCATAGTTTTGTGTGTACTCTTCTACCAAACTGGTCCTCCCTAAGGCCAGGAATGACATCTTGCTCATTTGTGCATTCAGTATCCAGCATAAGGCCATGATAAATATTTAGGTCAGCATGAACACATCAGTAGCAGATACATTAATAATATATTTAATTATTAAGGAAAATAAGTTCCATGCAACAAAAGATTAAACTCTAATACATTGTGTTTTGAGTTAAATGCTTAATTAAGGTAATACACTGTAATTCTATAAAACATTTCCTTTACCATCATGGAAAAACATAGAAACCATGTATACTAAAGAAACTAAGTATAAGGATAGACTAAATTATTTTCTCACCTCAATTATAATCATATCCTACTCAAAAGAACTTTAATATTACTCACTTTCCATATTTGCACAGTGAAATCAGATGCAAGTGTGCCATGAGTAAATGCAATTAAGTTATAACCTTTATCTAGTGGTCCAACACATACAACATTATTTTTATTTTAATTAGACCATTGTATTTGCAAGAGATCCATGTTTGTACATCCTACACAGGGATTTCAAAATCTAATCAAAGCACTGAAGGGAAAATAGTAAATGATGATCATCCTCCCCAACCAAATAATTCAAGAAAGGACAGAATGATGGAAGGAAGAAATGGAATGAGGAAAGAGAGGAAGGCTAACAGAATATTTAAAATGGTGGTTAGCTTTTAAAGAGTAATTTCATGTTTAACATATGCTGACTGTGTTGTTCAGCAGCAAGAATGAATGATATGTTATTGTCTTAAATAGCTGTTATATGAATAATAACAATAAACTCTAAAACTTACTGAGAACAGCATATTATGGCAAAAATAGTTAAAATGTAAGTCTGAGCCGGGCGGTGGTGGCGCCCGCCTTTAATCCCAGCACTTGGGAGGCAGAGGCAGGCAGATTTCTGAGTTCGAGGGCAGCCTGGTCTACAGAGTGAGTTCCAGGACAGCCAGGGTTACACAGAGAAACCCTGTCTCAAAAAACCAAAAAAAAAAAAAGAGTAAGTCTGGTGGCTGATATAACTCTAAATGTTTCATACCACTGTATGAACTCTAACAAGCTTACACTAATTTTGCATGGTCTCTGTTGTAAGAAAACTAGCCTTGGGTGGAAGGCACAGACTGACAAGATGACAGGATGGTAACATCTTATTGGAGAGAACTCTCATTTCCTTCCTTAGAGCAAGTAATCATATACTGTTGATATTTTTGTTCTACTTTTTTAATTTTATAAATGTCTACAACAAACATTGATCATATCCATCCTACTAACCTCCTTCACTTCAGCTCTCCCTCTTTCCTCAAAATTTTCTTCCATATCTCTAGCAACTTCATGGCCTCCCTCTTTCTCTCTTTAAATAACACACTGAATGCTCCCATGTGAACATATGTATGGGGTCATGAACAACTTACCAATGGTCATTCACCTTCCCAAATAAAAAACGTACCTAAACTAAAACTTCAGGTTTTGAATATATATATATATATATATATATATATATATATATATATAGTTTGAAGCTAGTAGCACATTAAAAACCATACTTTTTGTTCATAAAATAGTGAGAAATAAGCTCCATAAGGCATCATAAGAGATTTTAATCAGACATATTTTCTAGCCAAATTTGAATAAGGATAAAATGTCTGTATGATGAAAGTCTAAGAGAAATTGCTTCAGTAAGCTTGTGATTCAATGTTTGACAAGTACTTTTGTTTTCTAGTTAAAGGCTTTTAGCACTTCTCAGCAGAAAGCAAACTAGTTCATGCTCGAAAATTTATTGCTTAAATATATAAATTATAAAATAGATATCAAAAATATATTTAAATAGAAAATGTGTCTGTGTATTATTCCTGGGAAATCCAAAGGAGTTAACATTTCACTGAATCTATAAGTTTTAAAATGTGTGCTTTATCTCAAGTTCACAGCAGAAGCGATATTGAAAGAGTAGACTGAATAAATAAATAAATAAATAAATAAACATGATATATTTAAAAGCAGGGGTAGATAAAAATTCTTAGAAAATACCCAAAATATTAAAATTAATGGTTTTCAGTCTATCAATGTTACAAAGCACTGAATGTAGCCAAAATATTTCAGCAGCCCTGCTCTAAAGCTGATGTTTAGCATAACCTGGTAGATCACAGCAGAAACATATACATAAGAAAGTACTGAGAAAGCACTGGTGGTATTCAGTAAGTTACTATCTTATGAGAGATATGAATGAAATGAGTTTGACTAAGGATATTATAGATTCTTGACTACTTAGGTCACAATCATGGAAAATAGGTGATATTTCTTTTAAAAATTCAGGTATTCTTTTAAAGAATTCAGTATAAGACAGAAGCCCACCATGGCTGTCCTCGCAGAGGATCCACCCAACAACTGACTTAGGTAGATGCAGAGACCCATAGCCAAACAGTAGATGGAGCTGGGGACTCATGGAAGAGATGGAGAAAGGATTTCGGGCCGAAAGGATAGGTACTCCACAAGAAGACCCACAGATTCAACTAACCTGGAGCCTTGGGGCCCTCAGAGACTGTACTACCAAAGAGCATACGTGGGCTGGACCTAGGCTCCATGCATATATGTAGCAGATATGCTGCTTGGTCTTCATGTGGGTCCTGAACAACTGGAATGGGAACTATCCCTAAAGCTGTTGTTGCTAACTTGGCTGTCTTGTCTGGCCTCAGTGGCCTAGAGGTGCAAGGACTTGATGTGCTAGGGTGAAGGGATATCCAGGGGGACCCTCTATTCTCTCAGAGGAGAAGAGGCTCGGATATAGAGGGCATAGGAGACTGGGAGGAGTTACAGCGATTGGGATGTAAAGCGAATAAATTAATTAATTTAAATAAAGAATTCTGGTATAGGAACGATATTAAGGATGATGAGAATAATAGAGTATATCTAGAAGTATTAAAAATTTGCTTTTATAATTTATATTGAAATGTAATTGAATACTTTTAATGAGAATCCAAGTTACAGGATTTCTAAGTCAGTATGTCTCAGTAAAGATCAGTTTGGGCCTCTCATCTTCATTTTGTGATGTTTAGCAACACTGGAAAAAGTTTTGACTATCACAAATTCAGAGTATGGACACAACTAGCACATAGTAGTTTCAGGCCAGAGATGTTGGCAAATGTTCTATAATGCAAACAGTAGCCCCTCCACAACAAAATGTATCTTGCCCCAAATTACAATATTGCTGAGGTGGAAGAACTCTGGCCTAAGTGAATCTACTAAAATCTTAAAGCCATCTGAATTGACAATAACCATAAAGAATGTCATCTTTAAAAATATTAAAAGATGCTTTTGCTTATAAGTTGACTTTAGTTTTATTTTGGGGGACTTCCTGGAACAAATTACAATAAAAAATCACTGCATGTATTGATCTCTTCCATGAGAGGAGGTGAGGATTACAATGTGTGAATGAAGAGGTGAGAGTGCCACAGGTTTAAAAGGTAAGAGATGACCACTATTGGTGAAATTAAAGGGGGGAAAGTCATACATATGCAACACAACTCGTCCTATGGAAGAAGAGGATATTAATTACAGGAAAAGGCAATTTCTGTGTTCAAAGTTGCTCTCTCTCTCTCTCTCTCTCTCTCTCTCTCTCTCTCTCTCTCTCTCTCTCTCTCTCTCCCTCCTTCCCTCCCACCCCCTGCATCCCCCTACCATTGTGTATTATGCCCCCTACTCCCATTTCTACTGTCAAGATCTGAAGAGTCTCAAATTCCCAAACTAAGGTCAGATCCAGCCACCATAGTTTATTTGATTCCTCCTTCCTACTTGTTGATCATTATGTAGAATTTAACTATAATGGGAGGGGGGAGATGTAAATAATACTCTCCCATAAGAAAACATTTAAGAGAAAGGCAACTACCATAAGCATACAACTACCAAAAGACACAAAACAGATTGGCCTGAACAGCTTGCACAAACTGTTTTGTTGTGAAGAGAAGGCATGCAAAATACCATGAACATTTAAGAAGTATTATTCAGTCACAAGGGCAGTATGAAAAGCATAATCCAAATCAGGTTGTCTGAGACAGTGGCTAACCAGCAGGGAGAAAAGAGATAGAAAACAAACAATTAAATGAAGGATAGTGCAAATGAGTAATGTCTTTAAAGCCCAAAGATATAGCTCCTCCTTAAGCAAGGTGTGCTTTTGGGAAAAAAAAATCTATGGTCCCCCATCTCTGGAGCAATTTTCTTAGTGATAGCTACTTGCCACTTCAAGGAAAAAGGAATTTGTTAGGAGCTCTGGAGAACCATCAGGAAAGTCTTTTGTTTCTTCTCCCAAAAAAGAGCTTAATCAAGAAGAGCTGGTGCTTAAAAAGAACTGCCACCATGTGTTCTCTTTGAACAAGAGGAAGTAAAAGAAGGCCCCTTTAGTTCTTTGATCTGGGACCATTTCAATACCCTTGGTGTAAATGACTGGTAGATGGGGGGCAGAATGATCTATTCAAAAGCAATTTCCCAGAATCACTTACTGTATTAATTTAAAAAAAAAATCTTTCTACACTAGTTCAGCCCTTGCAGAAAAGAGTCTTTTGCTCATTTTTTGTTTTTTTATTGGATATTTTATTTATTTACATTTCAGATGCCATCCCCTTTCCCCATTTCCTCTCTCTAGAAAACCCCTTTCCCATCCCCCTTCCTCCTTTTTGCTTTTATACCATTTAATTACATGCAAGAATTAAAGTCAGTGCTAGGTTGAGGAACTAGCAATACAATAGATGCAAATAGTCAAGGTACAAGCAAGACAATAAACATAAATAGTCAAAGAACAAGCAAAGCAACAATGAATCACTGTTTCTAAGGGCTTATCAGGGTGACCAAAATATCTGAGCCTACTTCCCTGTCCTAGCCTAAAGTCATTTTCATGTCTTGAAGCCTACTTCCTTGTTCTAGCGTAAAATTTAGTCTTCTGCTCATATATATGGGAACTGAATTAATCCCACATGTAAAAAAGAACCCAATTGAACAACAAAACCCCTAACTAGCTGAAATTCCTTAGGTAAGACTAATACAACAAAAGTTGATTTTGTCATTTTTTTCTACTTTGATATTTTTTTGGATGAGTAATTAGAGAAAGTGTAACAATCAGCAAAAGTACGGCTGTTTTAATAGCAAGTTTACTTGAGTAAAAATAAACCCATAGAACATCCTAGAGCTTTCACTTCCACAAAGCACTGACTGCAGCCCTCTTAGACCCACTGAATAAAGCTGGGATTTTCTGGTTGAGCTATGCTCTGACCCTTAGTTTCTATGTTTCTATGCTACTTTGCCATTCTGCTTCTGTGAAGAGTCAAATTGAGTGTTAAATGTGAAGCACAAACTCAGAGTCAGTAATTCAGTAGGAACACTTGGAAATGATTTGAATGTTGTGCCTGAGCAGAGATGAATAATGCACACACACGTTCCCTAGTAGTGACATAGACATCTTTTACACAGAACATCTGTTTCTTCACTTAATAGAACACTTGATTGTCATTTTCACTACATGGATGCTGTGTCGGCTGTTATTGAAGGGTATTTCTTGCGTCAGCTAAAGCTGCATTTTAATTCTCAAGTCATCTCTAAACATTAGTTTTCTTAAGACACTGTGTGATAAAATATAATAGCATTTTCAAAAAGCATTTCAGTGTTTTTACTGCTTGATCCATAACTCAACTCAGTTGCAAACATGGAATTAATAAAAAGGGAAGTGCAATCAATTAGTGAAATGTTACCAGATTCACTACCCAACTAGATTTACAATAGGCCACAGCAATTATCAAATTATCAAATTCCAGCTACATCACTGTGTGGAGCCAATCTACACTAAAAAGAAAGGGCACTGGCATTACAATTCTTAAATTTACATATTGAAATTGGAGTCATAACCTTGGGGTTTAACATAAGACTCTGAAGTCACTGAAGTCATGACAAAGGGTAAGTGATAGAAACTAGTATGATAGTTTTCTGTTCGGAAAAGTTTTGAGGCCTAATTAAGAGTGAACTGGATCTCAGAATTGTAAGCTAAACGCTATTAAAAACAAAAACATCATGGAATTTGCAGGCACACGGATGGAATTGGGAAATATCCTGAGTGAGGTAATCCAGATTCAGAAGTATAGGCATGGTATGTACTCACTGATAAGTGGATATTACCATAAATAAAGTACAGGATAACAATGCTATAAACCACAGACCCAAAGAAGCTACGTAACAAGGAAGATCCAAGGAAGGATGTTTGAGTCTCACTTAGAAGGGGAAATAAAATAGATATCAGGTTGGATGGAAAGGGGGAACTGGTGGGAAAAGTGGTAGGGTGAGAAACGGTTGGGGTCAGGTATGGAGAGAGTGGGGCAGAAGAAGGCTGGGAAGAAAGAACTGAAATTGGTAGGGCAGAGAGGCATTTCAGGGACAAGCTAAGGACCTCTGATGGGGAGGTTCCCAGGAATCTAATGGTGGGTGAGGCTAGCTGAGTTTCCTACCAGTTTCCTATATATAAAGACTGAAGTAGCCACCTCCTGTAGCCAGGCAGGACTCCCAAAGATAGGGAGAAGACATCAGTCCACCCACAAAGTCTTATTCTCAGCACCTTGAGCAGTTTTAGGTTTCTGTGTTAATTGTCATCTATTGTAAACAGAAGCTTCTCAGATGAGGGTGGAGAGATGCATTAATCTATGGTATAATGATAATAGAAATTAACTTCATTCTGTCTGTTTAGAATAATAATAGTAGTGCATTGTTCCTTAGAACCTATGACCTGTACAGACAGGGTCTTGGTACAGATAGTGGTGGTAGATATCAGTTTCATTTTATGGATGTGGCCTTAAATGGAATCAGAAACTGGTATATTTGTGCCACTATTGTTCCCATGGATATGTCATACCCAGCTAATAATTATTAGAGTTCTCAGTTCACAAATAAGTAAGATGGATGATGATTTTTCTCCTCCCAAACTAGGCATAGCACCTTCAGGTACTATGAAACACTTAACATGTCCATTGTTTGTAACTGTTAAAATGAAACAAAATTGTAATAAATAAAAGTTAAAAAAAAATTAAAAATCAAGTAAGTCAATCAGTTTAAATAGAGAAATGAAGGAACAGGTCTTTAGAACAGGAATGATAGGTCATAGTTGTTTAAATGATATTACCTAGGGAATTTAGGGTTGTAGCCAGAAGTATTAATACCTAAAGTTCTCAAAACAGTGAAATGATAGGTCATAGTTTTTAAATGATATGACCTAGATAATTTAGGGTTGTAGCCAAAAGTATTAATACCTAGACGTCCCAAAACAATGTTGTTGGATGTTCAGCTAGCTTACAGGTTCTCAATACCACATTCACAGTTTATCTAGACTAAGAAGTTGACAGTATGCCGTTTCTTGGATTTCATCTCCAGTTATTATGATTTAGCAGGTTACCAAGAGATGGCAAAAGTTTATGTGGTATTTCTAGTCGATTCATATATGCTGACGCTTCACTGGTGTCAGGCAGCCAAGAAACTTCGTATATTTGTTGACATGTGTACTAAATGGTGGTTGTAATAAATGTGTGTCAGTGCAAGTGGAGAGAATATGCTTGAATTCAATTTGTAAACTTAGAAAATAAGGGGGTAAATAAGGTTCCTTCCATTTGACAAAATCGAGGCTACTTACAACTCTAGGATTGCCAAAAGCCTAAAAACTCTGGCATTGTGTTTAAAATGAAGGAGATGAAAACAATCAGATAAATAGCAGTGTCTAATCCTAAATAAATGCAGCATACTTATATACATAAGAGGGATTAGAGTGAGCTTTCAGACATTGAAATTGCTTAGGGCATGGTGGTAGAAACACTCTATGAGTTCATCAACAATATGATTTTGAGACTGAAAACTTGTGAAACAAGCAGGCAATTGTGGTCAGAAGAAAGAACATATGAGTATAATGTAATATAATTGGTCAAAGAGGTCCACAAAATTCTACAGGAGTCCAAATGTTCATTAGAAAGAAGGAATGAGATCTTGCTACCAGACTGCACACTAAATGTAGCTTTGGCTTTAACTTTACAGTACTTCAACTCTGGTGTATTTCCTTATGTAATTAAAATATATTTAAAATTTTTTTATTCTTTGTGATTCTTTATCAAAACCAACTCTATGCTTGGAACTGGAGAGATTCTTCAGTGCTAAAAGGGCATCTGCTACTCTTTCGGAGGATTTTTATTCAATTTCCAGCATACCCATGGCAGTTTATAATGGTCTGTAACACCAGTCCCAGGGGATCTAATGCACCATCTTGCCTCCATGGGAACAAAGCACACATGAAATGATAAAATTAAAAATCAACTCATAGGCTTCTGATAAATGAGATTTAAAAATGTTGTAGTTTTCTGAGAACTAATATTATGTGGATCAGATATATCTTTCATTTGTGTATTAAAAGTTAACAGATTTCTTTAAATGAATGTGAACATATATATAATAGTTATAATAACATTTAAA